>NC_133298.1:11006099-11034014 GCF_005239225.2 Populus alba
CTCTATATTTTGTACATTCTTTGCTAAACTTTCTCCCTTCTTTGAATCTCTTACTCCAATTCTCTTTTGAAAACGGACACCATTCCTTTGAAAAATCAAAAAAAGTATTTTTCCTGGTTTTGCCTCCAAAAATACGATTACCAAAAATTTACGTGCTAGGGTGTGCAAGATTGAGGTTGTTAATGAATCATGGATTCCTGAAGATATTCGCTGGCTAAATGAAGCAAAGTCAAAGATCCGATTATCGAGTGAGTCCTCCAATTCTTTCATTTCACACATGCCTGAAACAAGTAAAAGCACTTTTGCAAAGAAACGTCGTGCAAAACGACTGAAAGTCTATCACAGATGGACTTGTAATGCGACATGTCGTTCTTTAGAAATGGTATCTGTAACTATGAAGATAAAATACAATTCATTAAGGATGGTCTGAGTAAGGGGTCTTTAGATAATCTTATGTTGACCCTTGAGATGCATCCTAGTGGAGATGTGCATCATGTAATTCATGATTTATGGCCCAGCAATTCCATAAAGAACATGCTCGACTTAGTCCTTGGAAATCAACTAAAAAAGACCCTGATTGCCAGTTTTTTAAGAAAACTGGATGGGGAAGCTTATCTCCGACCCATAAATGAAGGGTTTACCGTTCTTGGACGTAAAACCAAGGAAAGATGTTGAGCCAAACAACTCACAACTACCTGATACATAATGCCTTTTTCAATACAAAATAAAAAATAAAGAGAGAGAGTGTGTGAGAGAGTGTGAGACTACAGTTGGCCTACATATAGGTGGTATGATTATGCATTTTCAATTTCTCACATCTATAAATTATATTCTCTTCCTTCCATTCATTTATACTCAACCCACACATTCATGCAAATATAGAAGTGTGAAGAAATGGCAGATAGGTTCCTCAAAGTCATCACATAAGAAATATTTGTGTTTTTAGGTGGATTCAAGTCCTGGAAAGAAAAGAAGTTTTTTAGAATCAGCAAATCAATCTTTGGTCGAGGTACTAGTTGAGGAGAAAGATTCATTTAGTGTATGGGGGAGGCAGCCTTGGTTACTTGGGGGTTTCAATAGCTGCATTTTTAGGAGGCAGTTAAGTTTTGGGAGTTGTCCCCAAAGCTTTAGCAAATGGGGACATCATTGGAAAAATAATTGGGAGAGAACTACAGGTCCCCACAATGTCTGATTGACTGAAATGCCATTTTTAAACCATGTTGATGCCCTTCATTGCCTTATTAGGTGGTCTGGGCACATTAGAAGAGATCTTTCATATTTTCTCGTAGGCCCAACTACACATTCACCATAAACCTATAGTTTGTTAAATGTTAATGGGATTTCTATGATAATTTGTTGTCTTTTCTTTGATCAGGCTGTGGAACAGGAATTTCTAACATCTTCAGCAATAAAGAAAATCATAATCTCTGCTGCTCTGCTGAACAATTGATTGACCAACTACAATCTTTCATCCCTGTCATTGATCCCTGCATGAGTCGCCTAAATTGGTCAACTAAGGAAAGCTGTAAAAAGCTTAGATTAGATTTGAGCCTTCATTTGTGAAACCTTGTGTCTTTTGGTTTTATTAATAGCATATTATTTTGTTTTGTTACTTCTTATATTTGTTTAAGTGTGTTTCAGGTTTGTCATTGTTCGTTGTTTTAGGTGATGTCTTCTATACTTCATCTTTCTACCTTAGGACAATGAGGACAATGTCTCGTTTTGGTTGGGGGGGAGGGTGATAGTTAAAAAAAAACAAAAAAAAGAAAATAATAATAATAATCCCAAACCAAGGAAGTTAACCTTAAACATTCAAACATAGTATTGTTTTCTTCCAACAAAAGCCCCATCATCTATGTTTTCATTCAGCACATAAAAAGAAGGTTTATTAATATCTTGTTTAAGAAATATGAAGCAGGAATATAAATTTAATAAGAGTTGGTTTATCTGGATAGATTAATGAAGTTGAATGAATGAATGACTTGCTTTGTGGAACTTGCAAAGATGTCGATACTTTATAGTGATGTTATTGATAGCTCTGCAATTGACACACATTCACCAAGTCTTGTCTTTCTTTGGGACAAAAACTGCTTGACACAATCAAAGAGTTGATGTCTTATCTTAAATGCAGGAGTGTCGAAGTAATAAATAACGTGACAAAACCGGTGTCGATCCACAAGGAGCGTCAACTATATAAATTATAAAATAATATATATAATTTAACAAAGAGTTAAAGAGAGATCTTTGAGATGTGAGATTTAATATGAGGATTAAACAATGATTAAAACAGTTGTCAAGGTTTAGAGGATTCACTAATGGTATTTCAAATAAGTATAAATACAAACTCTTTTATTTAATCATATGATTTATCATTATTAGCTCATTATAAATTTATTAACATGATCATGTTAATCATCTTATTTAAGTAACACTATACTTGTAAAAATTGTCAAGTATTTATGATTGGTAACAACAAATCCAGTTCCTCTCATAACAATGATGTCGACTGAAGACTATGAAGGATCAAGCATTATTGTACCAAGTGTTATACAATATAAAATCTAGATTAACTATTTAACAAGAAAGGTATTAAGAGTGAATAAGATAAATATGATAAGACATGTTAATAGCAAACTTTCTTGGACATAAGCATTGAAGTCCATGTTGATTTTATATTATACTTATTCTAACACCATTAGTGAAACCTTTTCACATTGACATAATTAACTTAGCTAGACATAATGAAGAAAAGACCATAAATAAAAAAGATAATAACATAATTATGATATTAGTTAACTAAGAGTTGTAAAAGAAATGAAAAGCATTAACAAGATATTAATGAAAATAAAACATGAAATAAAACTTGAACATTACAAATAAAGAAAGCAAGAAAATGATCTTAATATGAAAACCAAGATGCCTAAATGTATGGAAAATGCCTCCTTTTATAGGCTAAAAAGAATTATTCATTTGACAATTAACTATTGAATTAGTGGCCAACTATTGACTTAGTGGACTTGGTTTAGGTATGAATTTGTTTTTTGGACAAAATAGCACTGCTATAATAAGAATTTGCCAACGTGGTCTCCATGAAAGTTGTAGGAATCGATCTCATATTTCCACCAAACAAAGAATGAGTGCATTTTAACTTTTAGAACTCGAGATATGAGCTGAACACTAAACAATGTCTGGGCTGCATAATAGATTCAGACTTCCTCTTGTTTGCTAAGATTTGAACTTCAAAAATAGTAGCATTGAGTCTTGGACCTCTTCATGAATGTCTTAGGCCTATATCTTAGCTTTCTATCCATATAAATCATACTGAAATCCAAGATCTACAGCTCCACATATAACCTAATGATTGAATGGTGTTCTAGTTTGAATTGAACCAACATCTCTTTTCTAAGTTTTGCTCTTTCTTTGTTAATTCACTTTCAATAATCATATCAATCAAACCTTTAAATTCTGAGCTATGCCTGTATTTAAAATGAGCGTTTACCATAAATTGAAGCTATCTTATATTATCAGACTTCTTATTATAAAACATGCTTAAGTTTGGAAATTTAATAATACTTTAAGTGCAATATGATGATATAAAGCCTTAATGAGAATGTACTTTTAAGCACTAATTATTGCACAAGGACTCATGCTCTCACGATTGTATCCTTTTGACATCAACTCCTTCATTTGTCATTAGAGTTCTTTAGACTCTTCAGGATTGCTCCTATATGCTAGCCTATTTGGTATAAATGCTCCTGGAATAAAGTCGATTTGATGTTCAATTCCCCTAATTGGAGGCAAGCCACTAGGAACATCTTCAAATTCCTGTAAAAGAACTTTAACAACACTAGGAACACAAGAATCCAAATTACTAGAGTTAAAGTATGCCTCTTTATACATAAGTAAAATCATAGGCAATTTAGAAAGATAAGCATGTTTAAGATCACTAGATTTTGCAAAGAAATGTAGGTTTTTCCTCACTTTTTCTACACACGCTTCTTTTCTCACCCTTTCTTTCTTCTCTCCACTCTTGGCCTCCCTTCTATTTTTTTCCTTTTTATGACCCTCCTTTAATTTCCTAAGGGCCGAACTTTGTCCCCTTTTGTTTTCAACTCATAGCTCACTTTATTTTCACTATTCCTCACATTCTCACCATGTTGTTCAACTTGTTCTTCCACTTTGGCAAAAGCTGAGTGCTCCTCCTCATAGCTTTTCTTTAACTAAATTTGATCTTCATGCACCATCTTTCTCCAATGAGTACCTGTTCTTAAACCCATCATGCTTGGAATTTCTATCAAATTTCCAAGGCCTCCCTAGTAATAGATGAGTAGCATGCATAGACATAACATCACATAACACTTCATCCTTATACTTGCCTACTGAAAAAGAAATCATTACCTATCTATTCACCATAACAACACATTTATTCAACCATTGAAGCTGATAAGGCCTCTCATGCTTTATGGTATTCAATCCCAACTTTCTAACCAAAGTAACACTAGCAACATTAGTACAACTACCACTATGAATGATCATACTTGACACTACCAAAAAGCTTGATATATCTTCTCCCAAGTGCAGGAGTGTTTGAAGCAATAAATAACCCGGCAAGAACGAGGTTGAACCACAGGGAGGTTAACTATATAAATTATAAATAACAACAACACAACAACAACAACAACAACAATAATTAGTAGTAGTAGTAGTAGTAGTAGTAGTAGTAATGCTAATACTAATACTAATAATAACAATAATAGTAATAATAATAGTAGTAGTAGTAGTAGTAGTAATGATATTAATAATAGTAATAGTAATAATAAAGAGAGCTTTGAGATGTAAGATTGATGTAAAGATTAAACAATAATAAAAATAAATTCAAGCTTAGAGGATCCACTAATGGTACTTCAAACAAGTATAGTATAACTCTTATTACTCAACTAGAAACCACACAAAAAGGAGGTTCCAATCATATTATAATTGTTAACATGATTACATTAATTATCTTATTCGAGTAATGCCAATACTTGTAAATATTATCAGGTATTCATGGTGATAACTTATGTTAACAGCAAATCAAGTTCCTTTCATAGCACAAGTGTAGGTTATACCATACAGTTGGGCTATGAAAGTGCCAAGCATTTGTTGTACCAAGGGTGTTTAACACAAATTTAGATTAACCATTTAACAAGCAAGGTATTAAGAGTGAGCAAGATAATAAATATAAAACATTTTAGTATCAAGCACTAAAGTCCATGTTGAGTTTATACTATACTTATTCTTACACCATTAGTGTAACCTTTTCACCTTGACATAATAGATTTAGCTAAACATAATGAAAGAAAGAAACATAAATAAACAAGATAAGAATATAATTATACAAATAAAGGAAAGGAAATGAAAAGCATAAACAAGAGATTAATATAACATCAAATAAAACTTAAACATTACAAAATACAAAGAAAGAGAGCAAGATCATGATCTTGATTTGAACACCAAGATGTCTAAATGCATGGAAAATGCCTCCTTTTATAGGCAAAAATTTGGAACTATTGATTTGATGAATAATTGTTAAGTGGATGGCCACATTTTGACTTGGTAACTGTAACAGCCCGGCCCAACATGCTGAATATTGTCCGCTTTGGGCCTTACCGCCCTCACGGTTTTGTTCCTGATGACGCGAGCCCACTTCTGAGCCTGACGCCCCAAAACACGTTCAACATGTTAGCACCAGCACTACTAATAAGGCCAGCAACACATCCCTCACCCGCCGATGTGGGATCTTACAATCCACCCCCCTTAAGGAGCCCGACGACCTCGTCGGCACAACCGGACAGCCAGTGAGGTCGGCTCTGATACCAAATGTAACAGCCCGGCCCAACATGCTGAATATTGTCCGCTTTGGGCCTTACCGCCCTCACGGTTTTGTTCCTCGTGACGCGAGCCCACTTTTGAGCCTGACTGATGTGCATCATGGGAATTATAATCCATCTCGTAAAGCTGAATCTAATATGCAAAAGGATTTAGATGGTCCAATGACAAGAGCGAGAGCGAAACAACTACAACGGGCCTTGACGAATCAAATTGCAATGATTGAAGCTGCGTCGGAGTTAAAAATTAGCAATCAGTTTGAAATTGGTTCAAAGGAGCTTATTTGCCTACAATTGGAACTTGGAGATGGGAAAAACCCTTAATGGTTCTTTTCATGCTAGGCTACTTGTATTTGGATTCATAATGCAAGTGAAGGAATTGATGCTGTTTACGGTCAGAACACTAGATGGATTTGAACCCGAATTTGAAGTCATCCAATGCATGTGAAAACAAGATTTATGTAGGTAAAATTCAAGTTCAGAACGTGATCTTTCTATATTGTCCAACCATGATTGCATTGAACTTTTGTGTCAAAAGTTATGGCTGTTTTAAATTTCGTCTGCATATGTTTTAGAAATGTCAAAAGAAACGTGTGTTAGTTAAATTTGTCTACTTGCTTTGTTAAAAGTCTAGTTTTTAGGCTTGACTTCTATCATGTTGAATTCACCTAACTTTGGAGGGATGTTCCAAAGATAAATATGTATCAGAATATGAAATAAACACTTTTGGCCAAGATTTGAAAACTTAATTAAGAGAATTAAGAGTTGTTCTTCCAAATTCGTTTTGTGAAGAACCCTACCTGACTTATCACTCTTGAATCACAAAGAGTGTGGCGTCAAAATCCTAGATTGATCTTTGTGGCGTCCAGATCGACTTATCAAAGTATCATTCTAATCTATCCTCCATCTTATTTATCTTAAATCACTACAATCCAGCCTAAATACCAAAAGAAAGACAACACAACCAGACCCATCCTTCATCCATTTTTGTTAGAATCATTGTTGCCGATTTTCAAATCATTCACGGCACATCATCTGGTATCAGAGCATCAGTTGCGATCTAAGACAGGAGCCAAAAACAACAACAACAAGAAGAAAGGTTTGCTAGAATTGAGGTTGACAGACTTAACTATGGCTGGAGATAAAGAAGATTTGCCAAGAGGGTTAAGTTTGGAACAGGCACAGGTCATGGGCTTACAACGATCTCATGCTGAGATTCGGGATGAGATGACTGGAATTCGTGAATAGTTGAATACCCTTATGCAAAGGATGCAAAGAAATAATTTGCAACCCCAATCGAGGCAAGCACTTAGGGTGCCACGAAATGATATTATAGAAGCTGATGAAGATCCAAATGGAGATGATGAGGTTGATGATAGGGTCAGACCAAGAAGGCAGAATTATAATCCTCCTAATGGTCTCAAACTTAAGATTCCACCGTTTAGAGGAAGTAGTTCACCTGAGGAATACTTGGAGTGGATTCAGAAGGTTGAAAAGGTGTTTGAATGGTATGAATATTCTGAAGAAAGGAAGTGCAAGGTGGCAGCACTTGAGTTTACAGATTATGCTCTTTTATGGTGGGAAAACATAAAGATTCAGAGGAGAAGGGATGGAGAGGAGGAGATTACAACATGGGCAACTATGAAAAGAGTGATGAAGAAGAGATTTGTTCCTGATTACTATAAACAGGAGCTATACATCAGACTTCAAACTTTGCGACAGGGATCTTTGACTGTGGAAGAGTATGTGAAAGAGTTTGAACTGCTACTGATTCGATGTGAATTGATGGAACCTCAAGAGCAAACAATAGCTAGATTTCTTGGAGGGTTGAGGAAGGATATAGCTGATGTTGTTGAGTTACAACCGTACATCTTCCTTGAGGAAGTTATAAAGCTTGCAACCCGAGTAGAGAGGCAGCAGAGACGAGGAGGTGTTCGAACTAGTGTAACTACGTCAAGCGCGACAAGGGCTGTTTCTACACCTATACGAACATGGAGCACACCTAAACAAGATGAGAAGGTGGAGTTTAGCAAGGGGAATACCAGTTCTGATTCTTTGAAGGGAAAGGAGAAGGTGACAGAACCTCAACACCCTAGGAGGTCTCGGGACATCAAGTGCTTGGGACATGGGCATATTGCTTCGGAATGTCCAAATAAAAGGGTGATGATTTTGCATGGGGATCATGGAGAGCTGATCAGTGGAGATGAGGTTGAAACTGAAGACGAAGATGAGGTACAAGTGGCTGAACAAGAAGAGGATTTTGAACCAGTGAAGGGAGATTTGTTGGTTGTTCAACGGGTTCTGAATGCACAAATTGACGTTAGTGATGAGCAACGCGAGAACATCTTTCATACTCGATGTCAGATTCGAGATAAGGTGTGCAGGATAATCATTGATAATGGAAGTTACACTAATGTTGCGTCAACTACCTTGGAGGAGAAATTGGGTTTAAATACCCTTCCACATCCCAGACCCTATAGTTTGCGATGACTGAATGAGAATGAGGAGATTCGGGTGACAAAGCAAGTTCGTGTACCTTTTTCTATTAAAACCTATCACGACGAGGTTTTATGTGACGTTGCACCAATGTCAGCTAGCCATTTGTTGTTGGGTCGTCCATGGCAGTTTGATAAGGATGTGACCTACAATGGATGAAAGAACACTTATTCTTTTATGCTGAATGGAAAGAAGGTGAACTTGTTACCACTGAGTTCTCAACAAGTTAGAGAGGATCAGTTACGAAGCCAACAAAAGGAGGTGACATCACGAAAGGGGTTGTTGTTAGCCAAAAAAGGAGACATCAAACAAGCATTAGCCACAACAGGGATTGTTTTCATGGTCTGGGCAAAGCAACTACTACAAGTAGAAGGATTGGACTTACCAAGACAGATTAAGGAATTACTTGAAGAATTTAAAGATGTGTTTCCAGATGAATTACCTAAAGGATTACCACCTATTCGTGGTATTGAGCATCAAATTGATTTGGTGCCTGGAGCTTCACTTCCTAATAGACCAGCATGAGGATGTGCATGGACAACCGCGCTATCAACAAAATAACAGTTAAGTATCGATTTCCTATACCCAGACTTAATGATTTGCTTGATGAGTTGCATGGTGCTGCATTGTTTTCTAAAGTCGATTTGATGAGTGGCTATCACCAAATTAGAATGAAAGAGGGAGATGAATGGAAAACAACATTTAAAACTAAACAGGGGTTATATGAATGGATGGTAATGCCATTTGGGTTATCTAATGCGCCCAGTACATTTATGAGGCTTATGAATCATGTTTTGAGGAAGTATATTGGGCTGTTTGTTGTAGTATATTTTGACGACATCCTAGTGTATAGCAAGACCTTTGATGATCATGTGAAGCATCTTAGAGTTGTGTTTGAGACTTTGCAAGATTCTAAGTTGTATGGGAAACTCACAAAGTGTAACTTCTGTAAAGAAAGTGTCGTGTTTCTTGGATATATTATCTCTAGCAGGGGAGTTAGAGTTGATGAGGAGAAAATTGAGGCAATTCAAGACTGGCCAAAACCTGCTAGTATCACTGATGTGAGGAGTTTCCATGGTTTAGCTTCTTTCTACAGGCGATTTGTGAAAGACTTCAGCTCTATTGTTGCTCCTATGACAGAATGTTTGAAAAAAGGGAAGGAGTTTAGATGGAGTGAAGATGCGCAGAAAGCTTTTGAGCTAATTAAGGAAAAGTTGTGTCCTGCTCCAGTTTTAGCACTTCCAGACTTTGCTAAAACATTCAAAATAGAGTGCGATGCTTCCGGGGTTGGAATTGGTGCTGTTTTGATGCAAGAAAAGAAACCGATTGCATTCTTCACTGAAAAGTTAAATGGAGCGCATTTGAACTACTCTATTTACGACAAGGAGTTCTATGCTTTGATTCGGGCTCTGGAGGTATGACAGCACTACTTGTTGCCTAAAGAATTTGTTATACATACTGATCATGAAGCCTTGAAGTATCTTAAAGGGCAAAACAAGTTGAATTGAAGACACGCTAAATGGGTGGAGTTCATGGAGTCATTTCCTTATGTCATAAAGTACAAGAAAGGGCAAGTTAATGTGGTTGCTGATGCTCTTTCTAGGAGTTATGCACTGATCTCTATGTTGAATGCAAGGCTGATGGGTTTTGAACAGGTGAAGGATCAATATGCCAATGATTCCTACTTTGCTAATGTGGTTGCCGAATGTGCAAAGGGAGCTTGTGATGGGTTCTTTATGCATGAAGGTTACTTGTTCAAAATGGGCAGAATGTGTATTCCTTCAAGTTCGTTACGGGAGTTGCTTGTGCGAGAGGCTCATAGAGGTTGTCTTAGTGGTCATTTTGGGGAGAAGAAGACTTATGAGCTGCTGAAAGAACATTTTTTTTGGCCCAGTATGTTACGGGATGTACACAAGGTGATTGAAAGATGTGCTATTTGCAAGAGAGCTAAAGGTATAGAGAATGCGTATGGACTATATATGCCACTGCCTGTTCCAGAGCAACCATGGATGGACATTAGCATGGACTTTGTACTTGGACTACCAAGAACAAAACGTGGGAAGGATTCAATAATGGTGGTGGTTGATCGATTCTCCAAAATGTCCCATTTCATTCCTTGTATGAAAACTGACGATGCAGTACATGTTGTTGATTTGTTCTTTCAAGAGATTGTTCGTTTGCATGGAATTCCTAAAAGCATTGTCTCTGATCGTGATACAAAGTTCTTAAGCCACTTTTGGAAGACTCTTTGGAGGAAACTTGGAACAAAGTTACTTTTCAGTACGACATGTCATCCACAAACTGATGGACAAACTGAGGTAGTAAATCGAACTTTATCTTCTTTGTTACGAGCTGTTATACATAAGAATTTGAAGAGTTGGGATACTTGTTTGCCGATTGTGGAGTTTGCATATAATCGTAGTGTGCATGGGGCTACAAAATTTTCACCATTTGAGGTTGTGTATGGCTTTAATCCTTGTGTTCCTATTGATCTTGTTCATATTCCAATTGATGAGAGGACATCTATGGATGGAATTAGAAAGGCAGAATTGATGAAGAAACTACATGAGCAGGTTCGACTACATATTGAGGAGAAAACAACAAAGTATGTTAAACAAGCTAACAAGGGGCGAAAGATGGTCAGGTTTGAACCTGGAGATCTTGTTTGGATTCATATTAGCAAGGGCAGATTTCCAAGCAAACGTAAGTCCAAGTTGATGCCAAGAGCTGATGGTCCATTTCGTATTATAGAGAAGGTGAATGACAATGCGTATAAGGTAGATCTTCCTGGTGATTACAACATATCAGCTACTTTTAATGTGAAAGACTTATCTTCGTACTTGGATGATGACGACGATTCTGATTTGAGGATAAATCATTATCAACCCGGGGTTGATGATGTGCATCATGGGAATTATAATCCATCTCGTAAAGCTGAATCTAATATGCAAAAGGATTCAGATGGTCCAATGACAAGAGCGAGAGCAAAACAACTACAACAGGCCTTGACGAATCAAATTGCAATGATTGAAGCTGCGTCGGAGTTAAAAATTAGCAATCAGTTTGAAATTGGTTCAAGGGTGCTTATTTGCCTACAATTGGAACTTGGAGATGGGAAAAGCCCTTAATGGTTCTTTTCATGCTGGGCTACTTGTATTTGGATTGATAATGCAAGTGAAGGAATTGATGTTGTTTACGGTCAGAACACTAGATGGATTTGAACCCGAATTTGAAGTCATCCAATGCATGTGAAAACAAGATTTATGTAGGTAAAATTCAAGTTCAGAACGTGATCTTTCTATATTGTCCAACCATGATTGCATTGAACTTTTGTGTCAAAAGTTATGGCTGTTTTAAATTTCGTCTGCATATGTTTTAGAAATGTCAAAAGAAACGTGTGTTAGTTAAATTTGTCTACTTGCTTTATTAAAAGTCTAGTTTTTAGGCTTGACTTCTGTCATGTTGAATTCACCTAACTTTGGAGGGATGTTCCAAAGATAAATATGTATCAGAATATGAAATAAACACTTTTGGCCAAGATTTGAAAACTTAATTCAGAGAATTAAGAGTTGTTCTTCCAAATTCGTTTTGTGAAGAACCCTACCTGACTTATCACTCTTGAATCACAAAGAGTGTGGCGTCGAAATCCTAGATTGATCTTTGTGGCGTCCAGATCGACTTATCAAAGTATCATTCTAATCTATCCTCTATCTTATTTATCTTAAATCACTACAATCCAGCCTAAATACCAAAAGAAAGACAACACAACCAGACCCATCCTTCATCCATTTTTGTTAGAATCATTGTTGCCGATTTTCAAATCATTCACGGCACATCACTGACACCCCAAAACGCGTTCAACATGTTAGCACCAGCACTACTAATAAGGCCAGCAACACATCCCTCACCCGCCGATGTGGGATCTTACAGTAACAATCCTTATCTTCTTGTATGAACAAAACCTTATTGCTGACGTCAGAATTGGAACCACCTTTACTCATGAAAGTTCTAGGAAATTGTCTTAGCTTTCCAAGAAAAAAAAATTGAGGTCATTTGGACTTCTAGAACTCGAGATATGGGTTGAACACTGAACAGTGTCTGGGCTATAAGATAGATTCAGACTTCTTCGTTATTGCTATAATTTGGACTTGAAAACGGCCTTTTTAAATCTTGGACTCCACATGAAAGTTGTAGGCCTATGTCTTACCTAATCTGTGTAAAAAATTGAGGTCATTTAGACTTCTAGAACTTGAGATATGACCCAATTACCGAACAGTGTTCTAGTTTAGACTGCACCAACATCTCTTTTCTAAGCTTCACCCTCTTTTTATCTTCACAATTTCAATAGTTGAATTCATCAATCAATCCTTTGATTTATGTGATAGGCATGCATTTAAGATGAACATTTACCATATATTAAGGTATCTTATAGTATCAGACTTGTTATTATAAAACATGTTTTAGTTAATGAGTTATTGATACTTCAAGTGTAAAATGATGATATAAAACCTTGATAAACATGAACTTTTAAGTACTAATCACACCCCCCAACCAGCTTATTACTATTCCCTAGTAATCAAAGCGTTAAGACAATTTGCAAGTTCCACAAAGCAAGGCATTCATCATTCAACTTCCATTAATCTATCCAGATAAACAAACTCTCATTAAATTTATATTCATGTTTCATATTTCTTAAACAAGATATTAATAAACCTTTTTTTTTTGTCCTCAATGAAACATAGATGATGGGGCTTTTGTTGGAAGAAAATAATATTATGTTCGAATGTTGAAGGTTAACTTCCTTGGGTTGGGATTATTATTATTTTTTCTTTTTTATTTATTTTGTTTTTTTATATACACATGCAACTTAAAACATAATGTATCTTTAACCCATGTAACGAGTTTTAGGCTAATGACTCCCAGACTAGTTGGTCTTAGGGCATTAGGTGTTGAGACACCTCTACGAGCTTAGCAACTCGGGTTGCAGATACTGATACGTAGATAGTGCAATGTTTGATTCCCTTAAGCTTTTCTCCTTAACCCATATAACAAGCTTTCGGCCATTAGCTCTTAAGTCAGTTGACTTGAGGGTATTAGGTGTTAAAACACCCATTCGGGCTTAATTGTTTAAGGTTAGGGAGGCTACGAAACCAAACTTATCTATGTTTTTATTATCATCAATATTATCATTTTTTTTTTTTTGCAAATTATATATTATTCCTTTCCTTTAGTTGCTACCTTCAACAAAAGAACATAAATAATGTAATAATCCAACGTGCAACCCACAATCATATGTTAAAGTGTGTGTGTGAAAACGAAGGTTTAAGAATACTTGTTAAATGAGTATATGAGCAAAATCAAGTGATAACAATGCGAGAGTTTGTAAATTATGTTTTTATTATCATCAATATTATCATTTTTTTTTTTTGCAAATTATATATTATTCCTTTCCCTTAGTTGTTACCTTCAACAAAAGAACATAAATAATGTAATAATCCAACGTGCAACCCACAATCATATGTTAAAGTGTGTGTGTGAAAATGAAGGTTTAAAAATACTTGTTAAATGAGTATATGAGCAAAATCAAGTGATAACAATGCGAGAGTTTGTAAACCTGAATATTTCAAGAAGTATTATGATAGACCTTGGTAATGATACTTACTAAGATGCGTCTCAAGAGTCAATAAAATTTACTCCTTACTTTACCATCCTAATAAGGATACTTATTAAGATGCGTCTCAAGAGTTAATAAAACTGACTCCTAACTCTGCCATCCTAATAACAATTTTGTCAAATGGTTTTAATAATAGCAAAAATAGTTAGTAAGTTATTTTTTTTTTAATGTCAACTGCTACCCTCTCCCCCAACCAAAACGAGACATTGTCCTTAATGTCCTAAGGTAGAAAGATAGGGTATAAAAGACATCACCTGAAACAGCGAACAATGACAAACCTGAAACACACTTTAAACAAATCTAACAACTAATAAAACAAAATAATATGCTATTAATAAAACCAAAAGACACAAGGTTTCACAAATGAAGGCTCAAATCTAATCTAAGTTTTCTACGGCTTTCCTTAGTTGACCAATTTAGGCGACTCATGCAGGGATCAATGATAGGGATGAAAGATTGTAGTTGGTCAATCAATTATTTAGCAATAGCAGCAAAGATTATGATTTGTTGTGCCGAAGATGTTAGAAATTCATGTTCCACAACTTGATTAAGAAAAGACAACAAATTATCATAGAAACCATTAACATTTAACAAACCTATAGGTTTATGGTGAATGTGAAGTTGGGCCCAAGAGGAAATATGAAAGATCTCTTACAATGTGCCCAGACCACCTAGTAAGGCAATGAAGGCATCAGCATGGTTAAAAATAGCATTTAGTCGATCAGACATTGTGGGGACCTGTAGTTCCTCTCCAATTATTTTTCCAATGATGTCCCTATTTGCTAAAGCTTTGGGGACAACCCCCTAAACTTAACTGCCTCCTAAAAATGCAGCTATTGACACCCCTCTAGTAACCTAAGGCTGCCTCCCTCATACACTAAATGAATCTTTCTCTCAACTAGTACCCGACCAAGATGATTTGCTGATTCTAAAAACTCTTTTTCTTTCCCAGGACTGTATCCACCAAAAACACAAATATTTCTTATGTGATGACTTGAGGAACCTGTCATTTCTTCACACTTCTATATTTGATGAATGTATGGGTTGAGTAGAAATGAATGGAAGGAAGAGAATAATTTATAGATGAGAAATTGAAAATGCAATCATACCACCTATATGTAGGCTAGCTGTAGTCTCACACTCTCTCTCTCTCTTTGTTTATTTATTTTGAAAAAGCATGTATATACAGGTAGTTGTGATTGTGGCTCATATCTTTCCTTGGTTTTACGTCCAACAACGGCTTAAACGCCTTCTATGGGTCGGGGATAAGCTTCCCATCCAGTTTTTTTTAAAAACTGGCAAACAGGGTCTTTTTTAGTTAGATTTCCAAGACTAAGTCGAGCATGTTCTTTATGGAATTGTGGCCATAAATCATGAATTACACGATGCACATCTCCATTAGGATGCATCTCAAGGGTCAATAGAAGATTATCTAAAGACCCCTTACTCAAGCCATCCTTAATGAATTGTATTTTATCTTCACAGTTACAGATATTATTCCTAAAGAACGACATGTCGCATTACAAGTCTATCTGTGAAATGAAAGTGGCAAGCATTTGTTGTACCAAGGGTTGTTCAACACAAATCTAGATTAACCATTTAACAAGCAAGGTATTAAAAGTGAGCAAGATAATAAATATAAAACATGTCAGTATCAAGCATTAAAGTCCATGTTGAGTTTATACTATACTTGTTCTTACACCATTAATGTAAACTTTTCACATTGACATAATAGATTTAGCTAAACATAATGAAAGAAAAAAACATAAATAAACAAGATAAGAACATAATTATATAAATAAAGGAAAGGAAATGAAAAGCATAAACAAGAGATCAATATAACATCAAATAAAACTTAAACATTACAAAATACAAAGAAAGAGAGCAAGAGCATGATCTTGATCTGAACACCAAGATGTCTAAATGCATGGCAAATGCCTCCTTTTATAGGCCAAAATTTAGAACTATTGATTTGATGAATAATTGTTCAGTGGGTGGTCATATCTTGATTTGGTAACAATCTTTATCTTCTTATATGAACAAAATGTCATTGCTAATGTCAGAATTGGAACCACATTTACCCATAAAAGTTCTAGGAAATTGTCTTAGCTTTCCAGAAAAAAAAAAATTTGAGGTCATTTGGACCTCTAGAACTCGAGATATGGGTTGAACACTGAATAGTGTCTGGGCTGCAGGATAGATTCGGACTTCTCCGTTGTTGCTATAATTTGGACTTGAAAATGGCCTTTTTAAATCTTGGACATCGCATAAATGTTATAGGCCTATGTCTTACCTAATCTGTGTAAAAAATTGAGGTCATTTAGACTTCTATAACTCGAGATATGACCCAATTACCAAACAGTGTTCCAGTTTGAACTGCACCAATATCTCTTTTCTAAGCTTCACCCTCTTTTTATCTTCACAATTTCAGTAGTTCAATTCATCAATCAATCCTTTGATTTATGTGATAGGCCTGCATTTAAGATGAACATTTACCATATATTAAGGTATCTTATAGTATCAGACTTGTTATTATAAAACATGTTTTAGTTAAGGAGTTATTGATGCTTCAAATGAAAAATAATGATATAAAACCTTGATAAACATGCACTTTTAAGTACTAATCAATACTACATACCTTATCGTTGATTAGGCATCTAGTATGGAAGATGTTCTCCCTTTGTTGCTCCATATCATCCTCCTTAGTCTTAACATAGAGCGACCTTCTAATGACTAAAACTTTATCACCAATAGCATACTCTAAATTACTAGCATCCTCATGTGGTGACATGTCATCACAATCACACTCCTTACAAGTGGACACAATCTCTCCATCATCCTTTAAAATCATAACTCGATGATTTGCACACTCTGATGTCTAGCGTCTCAATCCCTAACACTTGAAACACTTTATATCACGATTACGCTTCGGTTGGACTTCTCCCTTAAGTTTTTGATCATTGGTTGAAACCTGCTTCTTCATAGAGGTAGGTTCAACAACTTTAGAAATCACCAGGGCTTTGATGGTGTATTAGCCTCTCTCCTATAATTCAACTTACAACCCGAAAAAGACCCCGAATAAGCTCCAGATCTTGTACTACCCTTCCTTTTTAACTATCCTTCATTCTTAATGGCCAAATGAACTAACTCTTCCAATTCAACATGAGATTGCAACTCCACAACATTAGCTATGTCTCTATTCAAGGAATTAAAAAATCTAAACATAGTAACTTCCTCATCTTCATTAACATTAACTCTAATCATAGCCACCTCTAATTCTTTATGATACTCCTCCACACTCTTATTATAATGTGTAATCATTTGTAAATAGTTAAACAACTCCCTATTATAGTGTTTAGGAACATACATCTTCTTCATTATTGTCTTAAACTCTTCCCACATGCTAACTAGTCTTTCTCTATTCCTTATCCTTTCTACCACCAATCTCTCCCACCAAACGATGGCATAATCAGTAAACTTCACTACAACTAACTTAACCTTTTTTTTTTCTTTAAGTACCTATGGATGTCAAAAATCATCTCCACCTTTTTTTCCCAATCTAAGTAAGCTTCTGGATCAGTTTTTCCCTTAAAGGCTGGGATTTTTCACTTAATACTACCCAATTTTGGTCTACATCACCCAAATCATCAAAATCCCTTCTATACTCAAAACCCCTTTGTGGCCAAATATGTCCCCTACTTGGCCGATTATCATACCTCTTTACCTTATATGTACAAAACCCACCACCACGGTTAAAATCATCCTCGGCTTCATCTATAAAGTTTCCAGCAACACTCTCCTATTTCTTAGCTTCTCTACCCTTTTTATTACGTCTGACAAGATTGATGTCTTCTCCCAAGTGCATAACTGTCGAAGTAATAAATAACCTGGCAAGACCAGGGTCGAACCACAAGGAGGTTAACTATATAAACTATAAATAATAATAATAATAATAATGATAATGATAATGATAATGATAATGATAATGATAATGATAATGATAAGAATAAGAGCAACAACAACAACAATAATAAGTTAAAGAGGACTTTGAGATGTAAGATTAATGTGAGGATTAAACAATAATAAAAACGAATGTCAAGGTTGGAGGATCCACTAATGGTATTTCAAGCAAGTATAGTATAAACCCTTTTTATTACTCAACTGGAAACCATACACAAAGAAGGTTCCAATTGGATTATAAATTGTTAACATGATTACATTAGTTATCTTATTTGAATAATGCTAATACTTGTAAATGTTGTCAGGTATTCATGATTATAACTTATGTTAACAACAAATCAAGTTCCTTTCTAGCACAAGTGTTGGTTATACCATACGGATGGGCTATGAAAATGCTAAGTATTTGTTGTACCAAGGGTTATACAACATAAATCTAGATTAACCATTTAACAAGCAAAGTATTAAAAGTGAATAAAATAACAAATACAACACATGTTAGTATCAAGCATTAAAGTTGATGTTGAGTTTATACTATACTCAAGGTTACACCATTAGTGTAACCTTTTCACATTGACATAATAAATTTAGCTAAACATAATGAAGAAAAGAAATATAAATAAACAAGATAAGAACATAGATAAAATATAAGTTAATTAAGTAAAGAAAAGGAAATGAAAAGCATAAACAAGAGATTAATATAACATAAAATAAAACTTGAACATTAAAAAATACAAAGAAAAAAAGCAAGAGCATGCTCTTGATCTAAACACCAATATGCCTAAATACATGGCAAATGCCTCCTTTTATAGGCCAAAATTTGGAACTATTGATTTGATGACCAGTTATTGAGTGGGTGGCCACATCTTGACTTGGTGACAATCCTTATCTTATTGTCTGAACAAAACATCATTGCTAATGTCATAATTCGAACAGACTTGAATCATGAAAGTTCTAGAAAATTATCTCAGCTTTCCAAAAAAAAAAAAAAATTGAGGTCATTTAGACTTCTAGAACTCAAGATATGGGTTGAACACTGAACATTATCTGGGCTGCAGGATAGATTCTGACTTCTCCGTTGTTCCTTCAATTTGGACTTTAAAATAGCTTAATTGGGTCTTGCACTCCTCGTGAATGTTTTCAACCCATGTCTTAGCTTTTCATCTATATAAAGCATACCTAAATCCAAGTTCACTTTGACATAATAAATTTAGCTAAACCTAATGAAGAAGAGAAACATAAATAAACAAGATAAAAACATAAATAAGATATAAGTTAATTAAGTAAAGGAAAGGAAATGAAAAGCATAAACAAGAGATTAATATAACATAAAATAAAACTTGAACATTAAAAATACAAAGAAAAAAAGCAAGAGCATAATCTTGATCTGAACATCAATATGCCTAAATGCATGGCAAATGCCTCTTTTTATAGGCCAAAATTTGGAACTATTGATTTAATGACTAATTGTTGAGTGGGTGGCCACATCTTGACTTGGTGACAATCCTTATCTTCTTGTCTGAACAAAACATCATTGCTAATGTCAGAATTCGAACAGACTTAAATCATGAAAGTTCTAGAAAATTGTCTCAGCTTTCCAACCAAAAAAAAAAATTGAGGTCATTTGGACTTCTAGAACTCAAGATATGGGTTGAACACTGAACATTATCTGGGTTGTAGGATAGATTCTAAGTTCTCCATTGTTGCTAAGATTTGGACTTCCAAACAGCATAATTGGGTCTTGCACTCCTATGAATGTTTTCGACATATGTCTTAGCTTTCCATCCATATAGAGTAGACCTAAATCCAAGTTTTACAGCTCCAGCTATGATCCAATGACTAAACAGTGTTCTAGTTTGGACTGAACCAACATCTCTTTTTTAAGCTTAACCCCCTCTCTTTGTCATCTTAATTTCAGTAGTTAAACTCATCAATCAATTATTTGATTTATGTGATAGGCCTGCATTTAAGATGAACATTTACCATAAATTAAAGGTATCTTATAGTATAAGATATGCTATTATAAAACATGCTTTAGTTAAGGAGTTATTGATACTTCAAGTGCAAAATGATGATATAAAACCTTGTTAAAAATACAATTTTAAATACTAATCACTAACATACACTAAATGTGTGCTAGTCCATTCCCCATAGGAATCGATGCATGATAATCCCCTTACCCGGGATCCTAACATATACTAAATGTATGCTAGTCCATGCCATATATCACACTTCTTATATTTTCTATGTCAGCGATACTTCCATCATTTGGCAATTCACACGAAAGACCATTCACCTTGAAAACATATAGCTTTGGGATACTATCCAAAATAACAACATCATTATGCAAACTTTCATTCTTTCATATAATATCCAACATTTGCTAATTCACATTTCACATCAATAACATATTCAATCATGGAATTTAACTAGAAAGCATAGGTGCAGATCACCTACCTGCAGTGGAAGCTCTACTCGTGCTCCCCTACTGCTATTGCACCACGCTTATGGTCCCTCCTGAAATCATAGGCATATCTAAAAATTATCCTCATTCAAGGATACAATTCATAATAATCATATTAGGAGAATATAGGTCTTTCTTTTAATTATTTTTTTTTATATTTTATGTTTTTCTCATTTCACCCATTAATATCGTCATTTTTTGTCTATCCATAGTTATCATTACAAATTTCCATTTCAAGCATGACTCATTTCTTTTGGAAGGTAAGATGTATTATCACATGTTCCTTGAAGGGAAAGGACCCAATTTTCACCCTTAACACGTCTAGATAGTCATTTTAGCAATTTTCCAAATATGCCAGCAAAGATCACATTTCGACCTCTTCTCAGAGTTTTGACTATATCCAGAGTTCTAAAACTCTATTTCAAGTGAGGTTGGTCTCATTGGAAAGTTAAGAGAGGGGGGTAGAAGTACCCTGAGGGAGGAGAACCCAGTTCTTCCCCCAAGACACTCGAAATTACTTGTCAACAAATCAGACCTACGGCTCTATAGGGTCTATCATGACCTAGTCTTGGTTGGTGACCCATAACTGGAGTTCTATAGCTTCAAATTGACTAAGACCAATTTCATTAATTAGTCAACAACCAAAACTACAGTTCCTATACAGGAACCTGATCCTAATTCCCTCATCCTCTTACTCGATTTCTCTTTGAAAGTCAAGACACGAATTTGTCTAGATTCATTAACCTTTCCATTTACATACAACATTCATAATTCAACTTTCCCTCTTTTATCTCAACCCCTAGCCATATCACATACCATATAAGAGTGTAAAAAAAAAAATCTTTATTTCTACACATTTGTTTCCTCAACTCATTCCACTTGTTAAGAGACATATATTATCATTTTATAAGATCACAAGTACACAAGAATCATTTTTCCTTCCTTCCTTTATAATATGGCTCATACATAGGACACATACACACACACACCATGGATGACTCTCTCTTCCTCTTTTCTTCAACATGGCCGAATATAGGCCTCACAAATTTTCAAGCATTATTTTGATTTTTTATGATTAGTTTTTATTAATGGCATCTTAGATGGATGACCGAGTTTAGATGTTGTGATTAGATACGATTAAAAGCATCCAAGGTGGATGACCAGGTTAAAGTGAAGTAATTAACCCCAACCGATGATTAAACTTTGGCTCCACCACTCCTATGGAGAGGTTAGGGCATACGAGTGAAAATAATACACTTAGAGAAATAATAAGGAATATACAATGTATCAGAGAAGTAAATGAAAGAATGCACTCATTTTTAGTTGATATCAAAAAATAACGATAACATCCTTCTAGTTGTTCATTATTACGTTTAGATTATTTACAATCCTTGAATCCATGTTGTTTTTGTAACAGGGACATCACACAATCAAGGTGTGTAGGTGACATGACCAAAAAATTGATGTCTTATCCTAAGTGCAAGAGTGTTGAAGTAATAAATAACCTAGCAAGACCGGGGTCAAACCACAAGGAGGTTAACTATATAAAATTATAAATAGCAACAAAACAACAACAACAATAATACTAATAATAATAATAATAATAATAATACTAGTAGTAGTAGTAGTAGTAATTGAAATAGTAATAATAAAGAGGACTTTAAGATATAAGATTAATGTGAGGATTAAACAATGATAAAAACAAATGTCAAGATTAGAGGATTCACTAATGGTACTTCAAACAAGTGTAGTATAAACTCTTATTACTCCACTATAAACCACACACAAAGGAGGTTTAAATCAAGTTCTTTTCATAGCACAAATGTCGGTTATACCATACAATTGGGCTATAAAAATACCAAGTATTTGTTGTACCAAGGGTTGTTCAACACAAATCTAGATTAACCATTTAACAAGTAAGGTATTAAGAGTGAGCAAGATAATAAATATAAAACATGCTAGTATCAAGCATTAAAGTCCATATTGAGTTTATACTATATTTATTCTTACACCATTAGTGTAACCTTTTCACCTTGACATAATAGATTTAGCTAAACATAATGAATTGTGGAATTTCCAAGACTAAGTCGAGCATGTTCTTTATGGAATTGTGGCCATAAATCATGAATTACACGATGCACATCTCGATTAGGATGCATCTCAAGGGTCAATAGAAGATTATCTATAGACCCCTTACTCAAGCCATCCTTAATGAATTGTATTTTATCTTCACAGTTACAGATACTATTCCTAAAGAACGACATGTCGCATTACAAGTCCATCTGTGAAATGAAAGTGGCAAGCATTTGTTGTACCAAGGGTTGTTCAACACAAATCTAGATTAACCATTTAACAAGCAAGGTATTAAAAGTGAGCAAGATAATAAATATAAAACATGTCAGTATCAAGCATTAAAGTCCATGTTGAGTTTATACTATACTTGTTCTTACACCATTAATGTAACCTTTTCACATTGACATAATAGATTTAGCTAAACATAATGAAAGAAAAAAACATAAATAAACAAGATAAGAACATAATTATATAAATAAAGGGAAGGAAATGAAAAGCATAAACAAGAGATCAATATAACATCAAATAAAACTTAAACATTACAAAATACAAAGAAAGAGAGAAAGAGCATGATCTTGATCTGAACACCAAGATGCCTAAATGCATAGCAAATGCCTCCTTTTATAGGCAAAAATTTAGAACTATTGATTTGATGAATAATTGTTGAGTAGGTGGCCACATCTTGACTTGGTGAAAATCCTTATCTTGTTGTCTGAATAAAACGTCATTGCTAACATCAGAAATGGAACCACCTGTACCCATGAAAGTTATAGGAAATTCTCTTAGCTTTCCAGGAAAAAAAATTTGAGGTCATTTGGACTTCTAGAACTTGAGATATAGGTTGAACACTGAACAGTGTCTGGGCTGCAAGATAGATTCTGACTTCTCCATTGTTGCTAAGATTTGGACTTGAAAACAACTTTTTTAAACTTGGAATCCCATGAAAGTTTTAGGCCTATGTCTTAGATTTCCATCCATATAAAGCAGACCTAAATCCGAGATCTACAGCTCCAGATATGACCTAATTACCGAACAGTGTTCTAGTTTGGACTAAACCAGCATCACTTTTCTAAGCTTCACCCTATCTTTATCTTCACAATTTCAGTAGTTGAATTCATCAAACAATCCTTTAATTTATGTGATAGGCCTGCATTTAAGATGAACATTTACCATATATTAAGGTATCTTATAGTATCAGACTTGTTATTATAAAACATAAAGTTAAGAAGTTATTTATACTTCAAGTGTAAAATAATGATATAAAACCTTGATAAAAATGCACTTTTAAGTACTAATCAGTAGGAAAGCCATCCCACAGGCTCACATACTTTGAAAGGTTTTATGTAATATTATGTTCTGGTGTTATGTGTTTGATAAGAACAAACAAACTAGTTGAATATTTTCCCATTTGACACTTTTGTAAAGACTTATATCAAAAATTATAATGGAATACAAAATGCAAAAGTACGATCTTGTAAACATGATGTGGTGAATGGATGTATGTGATATTTCTATTTTTATGAGAATGTTGAATTGTGAAATCTCATGAGTATTGCACTATACTAAGAGATGAATTCTATTATGATAAACCCTAAACACACCGTTGCAAGAATGTGTATTGTCATGTTTTTATGGGATTTTGATATACTTTACCCTATATGGGTTGTGCCTTACTAATGAATGAAATGTATTGATAAATTCTCATAATGGTTTGTAACATCCCCTATTTCGGGATAAAACGACAATCTCATGTTAATCGATAAAAAAACAGAGTAATTTTTTTTTCTTTTTTGTATATATATATATTCATGGTCTTTGTATTAAAATCTACCGGAATTTTGACGAAGTCCCCCTGTACCGGAAGGTCCAAGTTATTGACATGGAATCTACTTACACTTCTAATAGTTCGCATCTCATAAACTTAATTCCCGACCCAATCATCTTGGGTTTCAATTTCGCACTTATATTCATAATGATAACAAAATATCATTATGGATGGATAAAAAAAATAAATAAATATAATACATAGACATGAAATATGGTTATATGAGCTACAGGGTTAAATTCATTCAATCAAGTTTAAACATTAATTATATAAATTAAGTTATACAAATATTTTTTCATGTTTAGAAAATACAAGGATATACTCTCTAGAACCTATGAAGAAGGGAACATAAGCTAGAATCTACTCCTGTCGTGCATGTGATGATCCTAAAACAAAAATACATATTATTGAAAGGTGAATATTACAATAAATATAACAACATGAATATCTAACAATTTCAACAAGGTAAAATGCATTCATAGTTCATTCGTTTTTCCCTTCTAGTTTTTATTGGAATCTCTTCATGATCCAACTATTAATAATTGTTCCTTCTACCACTTTCAACCTTCATTCCAGACTTTATAAAATCAAACATGATATTTATTTTTTTGCTTATCAGATTACCGATACCAATTTCACTAGTATCATCATCATCACCCATAAGAGTCGATGCAAGGTGATCCCCTTACCCGGGATCCCGACATTACTAAATATATGCTAGCTAATACATGGTGATCCCCTTACCCCGGATCCTGACATACACTAAATGTATGCTAGCTAAATACATGGTGATCCCCTTACCCGGGATCCTGACATACACTAAATGTATGCTAATCCAATCGTGGCGATCCTTTTACACGGGATCCTGACATACACTAAATGTATGCTATGCTAATCCAATCGTGGCGATCCGTTTACCCAGGATCCTGACATACACTAAATGTATGCTAATCCAATCGTGGCGATCCCTTTACCCGGAATCCTAACATACACTAAATGTATGCTAGTTTACGCCTCAAAATCGCACTTCTCATATTTTATTTTGTCCAATGATAATTTCATCATTTGACAATTCACACAACAAGCTTTCACCTTGAATACACATACATTCAGTAATTCACATTTCACATTAGTAATATAAATAAATCATGGAATTAACTAGGAAGTATAGGTGCGATTCACCTAACTTGCAATAGAAGCTCTACTCGTGCTCTCCTGATGCTGCTGTTGCACCACGCTTGTGGTCCTCATGAAATTCACAGGTTTATCTCATAAATTTTTCCTCACTCAAGAATATGTTTTATTATAACCATATCAACAACCAATAAGTCTTTCTTTCAGTCATTTCTTAAAATTTTACATTTTTTCTCATTTCACCCATTAATATTGTCATTTTTTGTCCAACCACAGTTATCATTCTTTATATATATATGAATTGTTTTCTACTTAAATCCCGAACTGTTACTATCTAGACATTGAACTATTACTGTCTCATTTTTGAACTATTAATGTTTAGATATTGAAACTATTACTGTCTCATTTTTGAACTGTTAATGTTTAGATATTGAACTGTTATTGTCTCATTTTTGAACTGTTACTGTCCAACTGTTACTGTCTCATTTTTTAAACTGTTATTGTCTCGTTTTTTTAACTATTACTGTCCAACTATTACTCTCTCCGACCTCTCCTCATATTTTTAAACTATATCTAGAGTTATAGAACTCCGATTCAAGCAAGATTAGTCTTGTTTGAAAGCTAAGACATGAGGCTACAAGTTCTCTGAAGGAAAGGAGAACCTAGTTCTGGCCTCTAAGACAGTTCAAAATTTCTCATCAATGAACCAGACCTACTACCCTATAAGGTCTATCATGACCCAGTCTCGGTTGGTGACCCATAGTTAGAGTTCTATATAACTCCAAATTGAGCAAGAGCAATTTCATTAGTTAGCTAACATCCAAAACTAGAATTTCTATGAGGAACCTGATCCTAATTCCTTCATCCTCTTGCCCAAAATCTCTCTAAAAGTCAAGAGACTAAATCGTACAAATTCATCAACCTTTCCATTTACATATAACACATGAAGTTCTTTAATTTAGCAACTCATACTTTTCCTCAATTCAAGTCTAAGAACTCAAATCTATAAATTAACATTCAGGCATCAATTCATAATCGATTGACTTGAAATGACTCATTAGAGCAAGTTTAGAATACCTTACCTAGTATGAATCAAGGTTTCGATCCCTGCTTTTCTTTCTAATGACAAACCAAACCCTCCCCTATTCTCTTCTTGTTTAATTTTTCTTGTTAATTCCCTTTCCCCACCAGTGTTTATTCTACTTATAACCCTTAATCTTGGATGGGTTTTTGAAATTTTGGTGTTTCTCTCTTGATTTGTAAAAAATGAATATAAAAACCCCCCCTCTTTTGTTTCTTTATGTTATCTACAGATCTATTTTTGGTGAGAAAAGGAGTACTTATGCTCTATAATTATTCTTATTTTCATTTAGGCCCCATTTTCTTTAAGTGTATTCGTTTTTGCCCCCACTTTGTTTTTAGTTTAGTTTATTTTCCTTTAATTTAATCCAGCCTTGATTTTTTTTCTCGGGATTTACAAATGGTATTGTGAAAAGCATCAAGAACCTAATTGACATGAACCAAAAACTTAATGTCTTCTCCCTAGTGCAGGAGTGTCGAAGTAATAAATATACCTGACAAGACCGGGGTCGAACCACAGGGAGGTTAACTATATAAATTATAAACAACAACAAACAACAACAACAACAACAATAACAACAACAACAATAAATAATAATTAGTAGTAGTAGTAATAATAATAGTAGTAAGTAGTAATACTAATACCAATACTAATAATAACAATAAATAGTAATAATAGTAGTAGTAATGATATTAATAATAGTAATAGTAGTAATAAAGAGAGCTTTGAGATGTAAGATTGATGTAAGATTAAACAATTAATAAAAACAAATGTCAACGGTTAGAGAATCACTAATGGTACTTCAAACAAGTGTAGTATAAAACTCTTATTACTCAACTAGAAACCACACACAAAGGAGGTTCTAACTCAAATTATCAATTGTTAACATGATTACATTAATTATTTTATTCGAGTAATGCCAATAATTATAAATATTATCAGCGTAATTCATAGTGATAACTTATGTAACAACAAATTAAGTTCCTTTCATAGCACAGGTGTAGGTTATACCATACGGTTAGGCTATGAAAGTGCCAAGCATTTGTTGTTACCAAAAGGGTTGTTCAACAAAATCTAGATTAACCATTTAACAAGCACAGATATTAAGAGTGAGCAAGATAATAAATATAAACATGTTAGTATCAAGGCATTAAAGTCCATATTGAGTTTATATTATACTTATTCTTACACCATTAGTGTAACCTTTTCACCTTGACATAATAGATTTAGCTAAACATAATGAAAGAAAGAAAACATAAATAAACAAGATAAGAACATAATTATATAAATAAGGAAGGAAAAGGAAAAGCATAAACAAGAGAATAATATAACATCAAAATAAAA